>NC_137762.1:3667542-3692246 GCF_963264785.1 Psittacula echo
TGTCCCTGGTGTGTCCCTGGTGTGTTCCAGGTGTGTCAATGGCATGTCCATGGTGTGTCCCTGGCGTGTCCTTGGCGTGTTCCTGGTGTGTCAATGGCATGTCCATGGTGTGTCCCTGGTGTGTTCCTGGTGTGTCCCTGGTGTGTTCCTGGTGTGTCCCTGGTGTGTCCCTGCTCTGTCCCTGATGTGTTCCAGGTGTGTCAATGGCATGTCCATGGTGTGTCCCTGGTGTGTTCCTGGTGTGTCCCTGGCATGTCCATGCTGTGTCCCTGGTGTGTCCCATGCGGAGCCGGCTCCTCTCGCGTCCCCACGCGAGCCGCGGGCGGTGCTGGGCCGGGCTGGGCCGGGTTGGGCCGTGGCGTGTCCGGGCTCGTTGCAGGCGCCGCGTCCCGCAGGAAGCGCGGGGCCGGATGCGCGGGGCCGGGCCGGGGCCGCCGCAGCCCCGCGGGTGCCATGAGCCGGGCGCGGGGCCGGGCGCTCGCCGCCATCCGCGCCGAGGTGCGGCGGCACGAGGAGGCCAAGCGGAGCCTCAACGCGCTCGGGGCGCTCGTGGAGGCCGTGACCGAGCCCCGGCTGCGGCGGGCGCTGGCGGCGGCTGCGCGCGACCTGCGAGGTGCCGGGGAGCAGGGAGCGGGGGGGGGCGGAGGGAGGGAGGGACTCGTGGTGGAGCGAGGGAGGCAGGGATGGAGGAGAGGGGGGCGGTGGATGATGGATGGGTGAAGGGACGGGACGATGGATGGAGGGACCCATGGGGGCATGGAGAGAGGGACTGAGGGATGGACAGGGGCATGGTGGGTGGGTGTGCGGGTGAGCAGAGGAGGGATGGACGGACGGATGGATGATGGATGATGGATGATGGACAGAGGGATGGAGGGATGGATGGATGGAGGGAGAGAGGGATGGACGGAGGGATGGATGATGGATGGAGGGATGGATGGAGGGACAAAGGATGTGTGAATGAACAGATGGATGGACAGCAGGGTGGATGGACAGAGGGGTGAGTGGTGGGACAGATGGTTGGATGGATGGAGGCATGGACAGAGGGGTGACGGGTGGATGGATGGATGGATGGATGGGTGGATGGATGGATGGGTGGATGGGTGGATGGATGATGGATGGATGGATGGATGGATGGGTGGATGGATGGGTGGATGGATGGATGGATGGATGGGTGGATGGATGGATGGATGATGGATGGATGGAGGGATGGATGGGTGGGTGGATGGGTGGATGGGTGGATGGATGGATGGATGATGGATGGATGGATGGATGGATGGATGGATGGATGGATGATGGATGGATGGATGGATGGATGGGTGGATGGGTGGATGGATTGGACAGGCAGGTGGACAGGTGGATGAAGGGATGGATGAATGGATGGATGGAGGGAGGGAGAGAGAGAGGGAGGGAGGGATGAGTTGTGGGGTGGATGGAGGGATGGATGGATGGACAGAGGGATGAATGGACGCACAGACAGGAGGGGGCTGGTGAGATGGGCAGATGGAGGGTTGGGGGGCCGGTGGTTTGATGGTTGGATGGGCAGAGGGACAGCGGGATGGGTGATGCGAGGTGGGCAGGAGGACGGTGGCTGCACGATGGGCAGCCGGACAGACGCCAGCTCATGACACCGGTCCTCCCTGCCCCACACCGCACCCTGGGCTGGTGCCCGCGCACACCGGGCTGGTCCCTGTGACCCCCACAGACTGCGGGGTCCTGGTTCCCTCCCTCGACACTGCCCGGGGCTGGGGATCCCCAGCGCCCCCCGGGACCCACCTGGGGACGCGCTGGGGGGGGTCAGAGCCCGGGGGGGGTCGGGGGTCTCCAGCCCCTCCCCTGCCTCCTGCTGCCGCCTTTGCTGGTTTCCGGTGCCTCAGCCCGGGGCTGCGGTCGGTGACGTTGGGGCCGTTTCCTCAACTCGGGGGGGGCCCAGCCCCGGGGGGGGGGGGATGTGGGGAGGGCCCTGATTCTGAAGGGCCCCATGGAGGTGCTATGGGTGGGGGGTGCTCCCCCATCCCATGGTCCCCATTGCTGGGTGTCCAATGGGGTGGTGTCCCCAAGGACTTGGGTGCTGGTTCCACCCCCCACACACATCCCCATGCCCCCCATGCCCGTGTCCCCCATCCTTGTGCCCCCCCTCCGCATCCCTGTGCCCCCCTTCTGCATCCCTGCACGCCCCCCCCATGTGCTGGCATCTCCCCAGCACTGTTGCCATGGCGACAGGAAGCAGGGGGATGCCTCGTTGCTAAGCACCCAGAAAGTGGTACCCACGGATAGGGGGGCACAGGGACCCCCCCCATCAGCACCCCCACCCCAGGGCCCAGCTCTCACCCCCTGTGGGTGCTTCTGACCTCCCCCTCAGCCCCACAACTCCAATGGGGGCAGCAGGGCCTGGGGATGTCTATGGGGATGGGACTGGTTTGGTGGGGGCGGTGTCAGACTCGCCGTGACCCCCCCCAGAGTTGGGGGGAGACACACAGGAGCCACCCATGGGTGATGGGGGGGCACCCAGCCCCTCGCCTGAAGGCTGCTGGGGGGGCACTGGGAGGGACTGGGATGTACTGGGAATGGGGGGGGGCAACACTGGCACTATGGGGGGGCTGTGAGGGGAGCACGTGTCACCCCCCCAGTGACGGGCAGGGACAAGGGGGGGGATCAAGGGGTGCCCCCCCTCATCCATCCATCCCGGTGGTGCCGTGGGCGCGTTGCTGGGGCGACGCTCCCGGTTCTGTCACGAGCAGCGGGAATGTGGCAGTAACAAGGGGGGAGGGAGGGGAGCGGGGGGGGGGGGAACGACCCCCGAAACCCAGCACCCCCCCGGGGGGGGGCACACACAGGCCGGGGAGGGGGGGAACCGCTGGGGACCGCCCGTAGGGCTCCATCCCCGGCCCTGCCGCTGCCACGGCAACGGGATAACGGGATGCGGGAGGGGGGAGATGCTAAAAACATGACGGGAAAAGGGAGGCTGGGGCCAGGAACGTGTGTGCGGACCCTCCCGGGACCCCCCAAACGGGGACCCCCCAGCACCTCCACAGCCCCCCCATAACCCTCACAATCCCCAATAATCGCCTTAGATCCCCCCCCATAGCCCTCATAATCGCCCCACAACTCCCCCATAGCCCCCCCCATACCTCCCCATAACCCCCCATACACCTCCCATACCCCCCCCCGATGCCCCCCTATGCCCCCCCGATGCCCCCTCGCCCCACCACCCCCATCCCCCCCCACATAACCCCCCCCCGGACACCCACATCCACAGCCCCCATCCTTGGGGGGGACCCCCCACGGTGCCCCCGGTCTTTAACCCGGGGCAGGGTTGCTCGCTCCGGGAGGGGGTTGTTCGGTTGGGGGGGGGTTGTTATGGGGGGGGTTTGTTCGGTGGGGGGGGGCGGTGTCGGTTCCAACCCCTCCGGGGGCGGGCGAGGAGCGGGGAAAGGCTTCGGGGAGGCAGGGCCGGGGGTGGGGACGGCGCCGAGCATCCTCCAGCGAACCGGGAACACCGGGAACGGGGGGGGGGAACGCGGATCCACAGCGACGGGGACAGGGACAGCGAGGGGGGGGCTTCGCCGCCTGCCCGGGCCGGGGGGGGGGTCCCTGCCCGCACCCATGAGCAGGACCAGCGGCCTCCAGCGCCGCACAACCTTCCTCATCTCCCTCACCCTCGTCAAGCTCGAGTCGGTGGCGGCAGCGCCGGGAGAACCGGAGCCGGCGGCGGCGGCGGCGGCGGCGGCGGCGGCGGCGGGGGGGGGCAGCGATGGGTCCCCCCGCCCCGGGGGGAGGCCGGTTGATGCCGCCCGCCCCGAGGAGCCCGGTGGCGGCGGCAGAACGAAGCGGCCCGAGCGGCTCTTCCAGCGCCAGGACGCTCTTTGGATAAGTACAACCGGCCCCCCCGACGCTGCGGCCCCCCCCGGCAGCCCCCGCACCCCCAGCCCGGGCCCGACGCCCATCACCGAGGCCTCGGCCCCCCCTCCCCGCCCCGCCGCCGCCGCCTCCCGCCGGCCCCGTTCTCCCACCTCCACCCCCCCCGTTGTACCCCCAAAACCCGACCCGACCCTGCTGCCCCCCCCTCCGCTTGTACCCCCCAAACCCGACCCGGCGTCTCTTCCCCCCCCCCAACCCCCGCTTGTCCCCCCCAAACCGGACCCGGCTGCGCTCCCGCCGCCCCCCGCCGTACCCCCAAAACCCCCCGCGGCCTCCCTGCCCCCCGCCGTACCCCCAAAACCCGACCTCCCCCCTCGAGGGGGGTCCAAGGGCACCTTGGAGGCCACAGGGGAGCGGGGCCGCCCCCCCCCGGCCCTGGCGACCCCGCGCCCCCCGCTGCTGGCCCAGGCAACGTGGGGGTGCCCCGAGGTGACCCCGGAGGTGGCCAAACCCCCCCCGCACCCCGTGTCCTCCCCGCACCCCTCGGCCGGGCCCCGCCGGCTCCGCTTGACCGGGACGAAGCCGTTTAAAGTGGCGACCCCCGGGGAGCCCCTGAAGGCCACCAAAGGGCCCCTGAAGGCGACCGCGAGCGGGGCCGGGGGCAGCCGCCTCTCGTGGCCCGAGGGCGAGGGCAAGGGGCGGCCCAAAGCCGCGGGGGGCAAAGCGGGACCTGAGGCGGGGCCGCGGCCGCCGGGACGGGGTCGCTTCTCCCCGCACAAAGGCAAAAGCAAGACCCTGGATTACAGCGACCTGCCCCCGGTGGCGGGGGGGCTGACCCCGGTCCCGGCCCCCGCCGCGCCCCCCGGTGCCGCCGGTACCGAGACGGGGCTCAAACGGGGGCGCGAAGGCGGCCGAGCCTCCACCCGCGACCGCAAGATGCTCAAGTTCATCAGCGGCATCTTCGCCAAGAGCCCCGCGCCCCCCCCCGCGCCCCCCTGGGCGCCCCCCCGTGAGTACCGGGTGCTCCGGGACGTGCCTCAGTTTCCCCGCGGCCCCCCCCCGGTGAGCGCCGTGCGATGGGGGGGGATGCGCGGGTCCCATGGACCGGCCCTGCCTGAGGCTGTGGGGCTGCGCCCCGGTGTCCCCGTGGGGCTGGGGGCGGTGTGGGGGGGGTGGGAATGGGTGCAATGGGGCTGAGGAGGGGGTGTGGGGCTGGGAAGGGGTTGTGTGGGGCTGGGACCCGTCTGTGCCCCATGGCTGGGGGCTGGGGACACACCAAGTCGAGGCCACCCCCTAAGTGGCTTCTGGTGGTGTGGGGCCCTGGTGCCTCAGTTTCCCCGCCGTGGCGGCTCTGTGGGGCTCAGCCCCCCTGCGCTCTCCTGTCCTGGTACCCGTCCGTCCATCACTGCCGCCATCTGTGCCACCCATCGCGTGTCCGTCCATCCTCCGCCTGCGTCCGTCTGTCCCCCCGCCGCCATGGGGTGCATGGGGGGCCGGGAGCATGGCCGGGGAAACTGAGGCACAGGAAAGGGGGGCACCTTCTGCCTGTGCCCAGCCTCAGTTTCCCTTCTCATGGTGCCCAGGGGCTGGGGGGGCACAGGGAACATCCTCGTGCGCCGCCGCGTGCTTGTGTCACGCTGTGTCCTCGTGCCCGGGGCCGGGTGCATCCTCGTGCCCGGTCCCTCGCGCTCCTCGTGGCCCTGTGCCACGCCACGGCCTCGTGCCTCCCGTGTCATCGTGTGCGCCGCAGCCGCCACGGCCTCGTGCCCGTCACGTCCCACACCGCATCCTGGTGCCCATCGCGTCCTGAAACCCATCGTGTCCTCGTGCTATGCTGCGTCTTGGTGCCGTCGTGTCCTCATGCCATTGGGTCCTGATGGCATTGGGTCCTGATGCCATTGGGTCCCCGTGCCCATTGGGTCCTCATGCCCATTGGGTCCCCATGCCCATTGGGTCCCCATGCCCATTGGGTCCTGATGCCATTGGGTTCCCATGCCCATTGGGTCCCCATGCCCATTGGGTCCCCATGCCCATTGGGTCCTCATGCCCATTGGGTCCCCATGCCCATTGGGTCCCCATGCCCATTGGGTCCTCATGCCCATTGGGTCCCCATGACCATTGGGTCCCCATGACCATTGGGTCCCCATGCCATGCTGTGTTTTCTTGCCACACCGCATCCTGGTGCCATCGTGTCCTGGTTCCCGTTGTGCCCCCATGCCACACTGCACCCTGGTGCCGTGTTGCCTCTTGGCACCCATCAACATCCTGTGCAAGGCCACATATGGGTGCCGCGCTGTGTGCTGGTGCCTGTTGTGTCCTCATGACACGACATGTCCTGGTGCCCATCGTGTCCTGGTGCCCATCATGTCCTGGTGCCCATCGTGTCCTGGTGCCCATCATCTTCCTGTGCCAGGCCACGTCCTCCTGCCACGCTTCACCTCCATTCCCACCCCATTCCCATCCCCATCCCCATCCCGTGCCGGGCTCCATGTCCCCGTCCCCGCACATCACGTCACGTCTCCACCGCCCCCGGTGCGTTGCCTGGTGACGGCGGGTGCTGCCCACGGCTGCTGCCGGTGCCGCGGCGCGGGTTGGGGGTGGCCTGGGGCTGGTGGCACCGTCCCACCCTTCTCCTGCCCCACAGAGGCTCTGGTCAACAGCCAGGAATGGACCCTGGGTCGCTCCATCCCCGAGATCCGCTTGGTGGGTACCGTGTCCACGTGCCCCTGTGCCCGTGTCCCTGTGTCCCCATGTCCCTGTCCCCATGAGCACCCTGACACCTCCTCTGCTCTGTCCCCAGGGTGTCCTGGGCAGCAGCAGGAGCGGGAAGTCTGCACTTGTCCATCGCTTCCTCACCGGCTCCTACGTGGGCCTGGAGCCCACCGAGAGTGAGTGGCCATGGGGCTGGACATGGCCATGGGGCTGGACATGGTCATAGTAGGATTGGGCATGACCATGAGCTTGAGCTTGGCCGTGGGATGGACAAGGCTGTAGGGAGGGAGTATGGTCATGGAGCTGAGCATGGTCACAGGCTTGGGCATGACCATGGGCCTCAGCTTAGTCCATGACTATGGGATGGACAAGGCCATGGTTCTGAACATGGACAAGAGGATGGTCAAGGCCAGAGTGTTGGGCATGGCCATGGGGTGCTCAAGGCCATGGAGTGCATAAGGCTATGAAGTGCTCCAGCCCATGGAGTGCTCATGGCCATGGGGTGCTCAAGGCTGTGGGGTGTTCATGGCCATGGGGTGCTCAGGGCCATGGGGTTCTCCAGCCTATTGGGTATTCAGGGCCATAAAGTGCTCATGGCCACTGGGTGCTTAAGGCCCTGGGGTTCATGGCCATTGGGTGCTCATGGCCGTGGGGTGCTCATGGCCATGGGGTGCTCATGGCCATGGGGTGCTCAAGGCCATGGAGTGCTCATGGCCATGGGGTGCTCATGGCCATGGGGTGCTCATGGCTGTGGGGTGCTCATGGCCATGGGGTGCTCAAGGCCATGGAGTGCTCATGGCCATGGAGTGCTCAAGGCCATTGGGTGCTCCTGGCCATGGGGTGCTCCTGGCCATGGGGTGCTCCAGCCCATGGGGTCTCAGCCCATGGGCCCAGCTCAGGGTCTCTGCTCTCTCCCTGCCTCAGGTGGTCAGTTCAAGCGCGAGGTGACGGTTGATGGCCAGAGCCACCTCCTGCTCATCCGGGAGGAAGGAGGAGCCCCGGACCCGGAGGTGGGTGCGGGCCGGGCCGGGGGCCCCCGCAGCGGGGCCGGGCTCTGACCCCCCCTTTGTGTCCCCCCCAGTTCGCCGGCTGGGCCGACGCCGTCATCTTCGTGTTCAGCCTGGAGAGCGAGGGCAGCTTCCAGGAGGTGGTGAAGCTCCACGAGCTGCTCGTCACCCACCGGGGCGCCGCTGAGGTGGCCCTGGCGCTGGTGGGCACCCAGGGTGAGCCGGGGGGGGACCCCCCTGGGGCTGGCGTGGGGAGGGGACAGCCCCCCCTCACCGCTGCTCCCCACAGACAAGATCAGCTCCTCCAGCCCGCGCGTGGTGGAGGACGCCCGGGCCCGCGCGCTCTGCGGGGAAATGAGGCGCTGCCTCTACTACGAGACCTGCGCCACGTACGGCCTCAACGTGGACAGGGTCTTCACCGAGGGTGGGTGCCCCATGTGCCGGCGGGGACGGGGGGGTTGAGGGAGGTGGGATAGGGCCATAACTGGTGATGGAGGTGGGATGGGGATCATGGTTGTAGTGGAGGTGTTATGGGACCATAGTGGTGATGGAGGTGGGATGGGACCATGGCTGGTGATGAAGGTGTTATGGGACCATGGTGGTGATGGAGGTGGGATGGGACCATGGCTAGTGATGAAGGTGTTATGGGACTATGGTGGTGATGGAGGTGGTGATGGGACCATGGCTGGTGATGGGATCATGTCTGGTGATGGAGGTGGGATGGGACCATGGTGGTGATGGAGGTGGGATGGGACCATGACTGGTGATGGAGGTGGGATGGGACCATGGTGGTGGTAGAAATGTGATGGGACCCTGGCTGGTGATGGAAGTGGGATGGGACCATGGTGATGGTAGAAGTGTGATGGGACCATAGTGGTGGTAGAAGTGTGATGGGACCATGTCTGGTGATGGAGGTGGGATGGTACCATGGTGATGATGGAGGTGGTGATTCGACCATGGCTGGTGATGGGATCATGTCTGGTGATGGAGGTGGGATGGGACCATGGTGATGGTAGAAGTTTGATGGGACCATGGCTGGTGATGAAGGTGTTATGGGACCATGGTGGTGATGGAGGTGGGATGGGACCATGGCTGGTGATGAAGGTGTTAGGGGACCATGGTGGTGATGGAGGTGGTGATGGGACTATGGCTGGTGAAGGGATCATGGCTGGTGATGGAGGTGGGATAGAACCGTGTTGATGGTAGAAGTGTGATGGGACCATGGCTGGTGATGAAGGTGTTATGGGACCATGGCTGGTGATGGAGGTGGGATGGGACATGGTGGTGGCCGGGGTCTCGGTGCCATGTCCCCCGTCCCACCTGACACGAGGCTCTTGGAGCAGTGGCGCAGAAGGTGGTGGCGCTGAGGAAGCAGCAGCAGCTCGTGGCCTCCTGCAAGTCCCTGCCCAGCTCCCCCAGCCACTCGGCCGCCTCCACCCCGCTCGGGGGCTCCCACCCTGGCCAGGTACCCCCCTTCACCCCCCGCGGCCATGGGGCTCCGCTGGCGGCTCTGACCCCGCTGTGTCCCCAGACCAGCAATGGCCACACCAGCGATTACTCGTCCTCGCTGCCCTCCACCCCCAACGTCACCCACCGGGACCTGCGCAGCGACACCCCCGTGGCCCCGGGCACCCCCAGCTCCCTGCACCGCGGGGCCAAGCGCCGCACCAGCCTCTTCGCCGTGAGTGACGTGCGGTGCCCTCAGTGTCCCCTTGGCAGGGTGGTGGCACAGGGGAGCATGTGGATCTCGGGTGCCTCACCATGGTGCTCTGGCGGTACAGGGGGGCATGTAGCATCCACGGTGCGCCTTTGGATGGGTGGTGGCATCAGGGGACATGTGACACCCATATTTTCCCAATGTGGCACAGGGAGGCATTTGGGTACCCCAGAGTCACCAGGGGTGGGTGACCTGGCCTCATGTGTCCAATTCCCCTGTCCCTGTTCCCATTCCCTGCCCCTGTCCTCGTCCCTGTCCCTGTCCCTTGTCCCCATCCCTGTCCCTGTCCCTGACCCCATCTCTGCCCCCGCCCCTGCCCCCGTCCCCATCCCTGTCCCTTGTCCCATTCCCCATCCCTGTCCCATTCCCCATTCCCCATCCCGATCCCTGTTCCCTGTCCCCCATCCCCATCCCCATTCCCCATCCCTGTTCCCGCCCCTGTCCCATTCCCCATCCCTGTCCCATTCCCCATCCCTGTCCCATTCCCCATCCCTTTCTCATTCCCCATTCCCCATCCCTGTTCCCTGTCCCCATCCCCATCCCCATTCCCCATCCCTGTCCCCGTCCCCGTCCTTGTCCCATTCCCCATCCCTGTCCCCCATTCCCCATCCCTGTCCCATTCCCCATTCCCCATCCCGATCCCTGTTCCCTGTCCCCCATCCCCATCCCCATTCCCCATCCCTGTTCCCGCCCCTGTCCCATTCCCCATCCCTGTCCCATTCCCCATCCCTGTTCCGGTCCCCACAGACGCGCCGCGGCAGCGACTCGGACAAGCGGAGCCTGGAGGGCCCCGGCGCCGCCCGCTCCGTGCCGGTGCCCATCAAGCAGGTGCGGTTTTGGCCGCGGGGGGACGCGGCGATGTTCCCCGCGCCCCGGTGCCAGCGCTGCCCCTGTCCCTGCCCAGAGCTTCCTGCTCAAGCGCAGCGGCAACTCCCTCAACAAGGAGTGGAAGAAGAAATACGTGACCCTGAGCAGCAACGGGCTCCTGCTCTACCACCCCAGCGTGAACGTGAGCCCCGCGGCCACCGCGCCCGCCCGCCCCGGAACCGCCGGTGCCACCTCCCTTGTCCCTTACAGGACCCGGTGCCACCTCCCTTGTCCCGTACAGGACCCGGTGTCACCTCCCTTGTCCCTTACAGGACCCGGTGCCACCTCCCTTGTCCCGTACAGGACCCGGTGCCACCTCCCTTGTCCCTTACAGGACCCGGTGCCACCTCCCTTGTCCCGTACAGGACCCGGTGCCACCTCCCTTGTCCCGTACAGGACCCGGTGCCACCTCCCTTGTCCCTTACAGGACCCGGTGTCACCTCCCTTGTCCCTTACAGGACCCGGTGTCACCTCCCTTGTCCCTTACAGGACCCGGTGCCACCTCCCTTGTCCCTTACAGGACCCGGTGTCACCTCCCTTGTCCCTTACAGGACCCGGTGCCACCTCCCTTGTCCCGTACAGGACCCGGTGCCACCTCCCTTGTCCCTTACAGGACCCGGTGTCACCTCCCTTGTCCCGTACAGGACCCGGTGCCACCTCCCTTGTCCCTTACAGGACCCGGTGCCACCTCCCTTGTCCCTTACAGGACCCGGTGTCACCTCCCTTGTCCCGTACAGGACCCGGTGCCACCTCCCTTGTCCCTTACAGGACCCGGTGCCACCTCCCTTGTCCCTTACAGGACCCGGTGCCACCTCCCTTGTCCCTTACAGGACCCGGTGCCACCTCCCTTGTCCCGTACAGGACCCGGTGTCACCTCCCTTGTCCCTTACAGGACCCGGTGTCACCTCCCTTGTCCCTTACAGGACCCGGTGCCACCTCCCTTGTCCCTTACAGGACCCGGTGCCACCTCCCTTGTCCCTTACAGGACCCGGTGCCACCTCCCTTGTCCCTTACAGGACCCGGTGTCACCTCCCTTGTCCCTTACAGGACCCGGTGCCACCTCCCTTGTCCCTTACAGGACCCGGTGCCACCTCCCTTGTCCCGTACAGGACCCGGTGCCACCTCCCTTGTCCCGTACAGGACCCGGTGCCACCTCCCTTGTCCCTTACAGGACCCGGTGCCACCTCCCTTGTCCCTTACAGGACCCGGTGCCACCTCCCTTGTCCCTTACAGGACCCGGTGTCACCTCCCTTGTCCCTTACAGGACCCGGTGCCACCTCCCTTGTCCCTTACAGGACCCGGTGCCACCTCCCTTGTCCCGTACAGGACCCGGTGCCACCTCCCTTGTCCCGTACAGGACCCGGTGCCACCTCCCTTGTCCCTTACAGGACCCGGTGCCACCTCCCTTGTCCCTTACAGGACCCGGTGCCACCTCCCTTGTCCCTTACAGGACCCGGTGCCACCTCCCTTGTCCCTTACAGGACCCGGTGCCACCTCCCTTGTCCCGTACAGGACCCGGTGCCACCTCCCTTGTCCCTTACAGGACCCGGTGCCACCTCCCTTGTCCCTTACAGGACCCGGTGCCACCTCCCTTGTCCCTTACAGGACCCGGTGTCACCTCCCTTGTCCCTTACAGGACCCGGTGTCACCTCCCTTGTCCCTTACAGGACCCGGTGCCACCTCCCTTGTCCCTTACAGGACCCGGTGCCACCTCCCTTGTCCCGTACAGGACCCGGTGCCACCTCCCTTGTCCCGTACAGGACCCGGTGCCACCTCCCTTGTCCCTTACAGGACCCGGTGCCACCTCCCTTGTCCCTTACAGGACCCGGTGCCACCTCCCTTGTCCCTTACAGGACCCGGTGCCACCTCCCTTGTCCCTTACAGGACCCGGTGCCACCTCCCTTGTCCCTTACAGGACCCGGTGCCACCTCCCTTGTCCCGTACAGGACCCGGTGCCACCTCCCTTGTCCCTTACAGGACCCGGTGCCACCTCCCTTGTCCCTTACAGGACCCGGTGCCACCTCCCTTGTCCCTTACAGGACCCGGTGCCACCTCCCTTGTCCCTTACAGGATTACCTGCACAGCACCCATGGGAAGGAGATGGATTTGCTCCGCACCACGGTCAAGGTCCCAGGGAAGCGCCCCCCCCGCGCCATCTCCGCCTGCGGCCCCGCTCCCAGCGCCAATGGGCTCCTGCGGGACGAGGGGGGGGGTGAGTGAGGGGAGAGCGCAGGGAGCGGGGGGGGTCAGCAGCAATAGGGGTGCTGGTGGCAATGGGGGGGTTCAGCAGCAATGGGGGTGCTGGTGGCAATGGGGGGGTTCAGCAGCAATGGGGGTGCTGGTGGCAATGGAGGTTCAGCAGCAATGGGGGTGCTGGTGGCAATGGGGGGGTTCAGCAGCAATGGGGGTGCTGGTGGCAATGGGGGGGTTCAGCAGCAATGGGGGTGCTGGTGGCAATGGAGGTTCAGCAGCAATGGGGGTGCTGGTGGCAATGGGGGGGTTCAGCAGCAGTGGGGGTGCTGGTGGCAATGGGGGTTCAGCAGCAATGGGGGTGCTGGTGGCAATGGGGGTTCAGCAGCAATGGGGGTGCTGGTGGCAATGGGGGTTCAGCAGCAATGGGGGTGCTGGTGGCAATGGGGGGGTTCAGCAGCAATGGGGGTGCTGGTGGCAACGGGGGTTCAGCAGCAATGGGGGTGCTGGTGGCAATGGGGGGGTTCAGCAGCAGTGGGGGTGCTGGTGGCAATGGGGGGGTTCAGCAGCAATGGGGGTGCTGGTGGCAATGGGGGGGCTCAGCAGCAATGGGGGTGCTGGTGGCAATGGGGGGGTTCAGCAGCAATGGGGGTGCTGGTGGCAATGGAGGTTCAGCATCAATGGGGGTGCTGGTGGCAATGGGGGTTCAGCAGCAATGGGGGTGCTGGTGGCAATGGAGGTTCAGCAGCAATGGGGGTGCTGGTGGCAATGGGGGGGTTCAGCAGCAATGGGGGTGCTGGTGGCAATGGGGGGGTTCAGCAGCAGTGGGGGTGCTGGTGGCAATGGGGGTCCAGCAGCAATGGGGGTGCTGGTGGCAATGGGGGGGGTTCAGCAGCAATGGGGGTGCTGGTGGCAATGGGGGGTTCATCAGCAATGGGGGTGCTGGTGGCAATGGAGGTTCAGCAGCAATGGGGGTGCTGGTGGCAATGGGGGGGTTCAGCAGCAATGGGTGTGCTGGTGGCAATGGGGGTGTTCAGCATCAATGAGGGTGCTGGTGGCAATGGGGGTTCAGCAGCAATGGGGGTGCTGGTGGCAATGGGGGGGTTCAGCAGCAGTGGGGGTGCTGGTGGCAATGGGGGTTCAGCAGCAATGGGGGTGCTGGTGGCAATGGGGGGGGTTCAGCAGCAATGGGGGTGCTGGTGGCAATGGGGGGGTTCAGCAGCAATGGGGGTGCTGGTGGCAATGGGGGGGCTCAGCAGCAATGGGGGTGCTGGTGGCAATGGGGGGGTTCAGCAGCAGTGGGGGTGCTGGTGGCAATGGGGGGGGGTTCATCAGCAATGGGGGTGCCGGTGGCAATGGGGGGGTTCAGCAGCAATGGGGGTGCTGGTGGCAATGGGGGTTCAGCAGCAATGGGGGTGCCGGTGGCAATGGGGGGGTTCAGCAGCAATGGGGGTGCTGGTGGCAATGGGGGTTCAGCAGCAATGGGGGTGCTGGTGGCAATGGGGGGGTTCAGCAGCAATGGGGGTGCTGGTGGCAATGGGGGGGTTCAGCAGCAATGGGGGTGCTGGTGGCAATGGGGGGGTTCAGCAGCAATGGGGGTGCTGGTGGCAATGGGGGGGTTCAGCAGCAATGGGGGTGCTGGTGGCAATGGGGGGGTTCAGCAGCAGTGGGGGTGCTGGTGGCAATGGGGGGGTTCAGCAGCAATGGGGGTGCTGGTGGCAATGGGGGGGTTCAGCAGCAATGAGGGTGCTGGTGGCAATGGGGGGGTTCAGCAGCAGTGGGGGTGTTGGTGGCAATGGGGGTTCAGCAGCAATGGGGGTGCTGGTGGCAATGGGGGGGTTCAGCAGCAATGGGGGTGCTGGTGGCAATGGGGGGGTTCAGCAGCAATGGGGGTGCTGGTGGCAATGGGGGGGTTCAGCAGCAGTGGGGGTGTTGGTGGCAATGGGGGTTCAGCAGCAATGGGGGTGCTGGTGGCAATGGGGGGGTCCTGCAGGCCGGGCGGTCACTGGTGCCCCCCGCAGCCGTGGGGCTCAGCCTCCCCCCTGAGCCGGGGCTGAAGGTGCCGGGTAAGGGCGAGCGGTCCCTGCAGCGCTGCGCCTCTGCCTCCAGTGCCAGAATCAGCTCCGGTGAGTGACAGGGACAGCTCCTGTCCCCTTGTGTCCCTCCTGTCCCCTTGTGCCCCTCCTGTCCCCTTCTGCCCCTCCTGTCCCCTTGTGCCCCTCCTGTCCCCTTCTGCCCCCTCCTGTCCCTTTGTGCCCCCTCCTGTCCCCTTCTGCCCCTCCTGTCCCCTTGTGCCCCTCCTGTCCCCTTCTGCCCCCTCCTGTCCCCTTGTGCCCCTCCTGTCCCCTTGTGCCCCTCCTGTCCCCTTCTGCCCCCTCCTGTCCCCTTGTGCCCCTCCTGTCCCCTTGTGCCCCTCCTGTCCCCTTGTGCCCCCTCCTGTCCCCTTGTGCCCCTCCTGTCCCCTTGTGCCCCTCCTGTCCCCTTCTGCCCCCTCCTGTCCCCTTGTGCCCCTCCTGTCCCCTTCTGCCCCCTCCTGCCCCCTCCTGTCCCCTTGTGCCCCCTCCTGTCCCCTTCTGCCCCCCCGTCCCCTTCTGCCCCCCCGTCCCCTTGTGCCCCCTCCTGTCCCCTTGTGCCCCTCCTGTCCCCTTGTGCCCCTCCTGTCCCCTTGTGCCCCCTCCTGTCCCCTTGTGCCCCTCCTGTCCCCTTGTGCCCCCTCCTGTCCCCTTGTGCCCCTCCTGTCCCCTTCTGCCCCCTCCTGTCCCCTTGTGCCCCTCCTGTCCCCTTCTGCCCCCTCCTGTCCCCTTGTGCCCCTCCTGTCCCAGTGGACCCGGTCACCACCCCATGGTAGAACCAGGAGCCCCGTGTCCCTTCTGCTCTCCCCTTGTCCCATCCCGTGCTGGTTCCAGTGAACCCATGGACCTGGGAAACCCGGAGCCTCGGTGGCCCTTGGTGGCCCTGGTGATCTCGGACTCCACGGTGAACGCGGTGGCTTTGCTTAGCCCAGCAACCCCAATGGCCTTGGTGACCCTGCTGGCTCCAGTGTCCTGGTGGCTCTTGTACACCTGGGTCATCTCGATGGCCCTGCTGACCCCAGTGACTCTGGTGGCTCTGGTGGCCCCAGTGACAGTTGTGAACCTGGTGACCATGGAGAACCCATTGGCTCTGGTGGACCTGCTCACGCTGGTGGCTTCAATGGTCACCAACCCTGCTGTGCTTGGTGACTCTGGTGCCCCCCTTGGCCCTGGTGGCCCCGGTGCCCCGGCACCCATCGGTGTTGGTGTCTCCACAGACGCCCCCTTCGAAGCCATCTCCAGCCCCGGCAGCGCGGGCCGGGAGCCGCCGCCGTCGCCGCTCATGGACCGGAAGAAGCACCGGAGGAAGAAGCTGATGACCCCGTCCAAGACCGAGGGCTCTGCCGGGCAGGCGGAAGGTGAGGCCACGGCCGCGGCTCCCTCCGGCCCCGGGTGCCCATGGACCCATTGCTGCCTCCATGGGGACGATGCCCCTGGATGCTCGACCGCTGCTGAGCCCCACTCGCTCTGTCCCCCCCTGCCCCGCTCGCGCTGTGCCCTGTCCCTCGGGCCTGGGTGTTTCTGCTCTGGTGACTCTGTCCCCCCCTTTCCTCTCTCTGCCCCCGCTGCTCCGGACCCTGCCACAGCCAAGCGCAAAATGTGGAAGCTAAAAAGCTTTGGTAGTTTAAGAAATCTGTATAAAACAGGTAACGGCTGCTCCCGCCCCCGGCTCCCCCCGCTCCTCCTGCCCTGCTCCATCCTCTGCGGCGGACCTATGGGTGCTGGGGGCGCTGGGGGCACCCATAGGGGGTTGGATCCCCCCTGCCCCAGCACCCACCGTGGGTTCGGGGCGTTGGGGTTTTGCTCCTGCAGAGGAGGAGAACTTCGAGTTCCTCATCGTGTCCAGCACGGGGCAGACCTGGCACTTCGAGGCGAGCAGCTTCGAGGAGCGCGACGCCTGGGTGCAGGCCATCGAGAGCCAGATCCTGGCCAGCCTCCAGTGCTGCGAGAGCAGCAAGAACAAGGTGGGACTCGGCGGCGGCCACCGAGGGGCCCCCTCGTCCCCAGCCCCGCTCAGGGTCCCCGTGTGCCCCCCAGGCGCGCATGGACAGCCAGAGTGAGGCCGTGGCCATCCAGGCCATCCGCAACGCCCGCGGCAACTCGCTCTGCGTGGACTGCGGGGCACCCAGTGAGTGTGGGGGTCCCTGCGGACGGGGGGGGACACGGGGGGTCAGTGGTGACACAGTGCCACGGGACGCTGCTCTCATGGCGCTGCGCGGAGCCGTCGGTCACTTGGTGCCACGTGGCACAGCCATGGGTTGATGTGTGCTGTGACGGTGCCATGGGGTGATGGGATGTCACTGGCCACCGTGCCATGGGAACTGCGTGCCACGTGGTGTCATGCTATGGACCACATCATGCCATGGGCCATCCAATGCCCTGGGTGAGGAAGCGCCGTGTTCAACCATGGCCACCCAATGGGCCAACATGTGTCAGGAAGCATCATGGGCTATGTGTCACCATGGGCCATCGAATGCCCTGGGCGAGGAGCCACCATTTGCCATGTGTGATGCCATGGGCCATGTCATGCCACCAATAACCTGGGCATAGAAGCACCGTGTGCCACATGGCACCATGGGCCACCAATGCCATGGGTCATGTCGTGCCATTGGCTTACCCAATGGCCTGGTCTAGGAAGCACCGTGTGCCACACGGCACCATGGGCCACCAATGCCATGGGTCATGTCATGCTATTGGGTTACCCAATGGCCTGGTCTAGGAAGCACCGTGTGCCACCAATGCCATGGGTCATGTCATGCCATTGGGTTACCCAATGGCCTGGTCTAGGAAGCACCGTGTGCCACCAATGCCATGGGCTGTGCCCCATGAGGTGCCATCAAGCCGGGGGGGCTCCCAGGTGGACGCGATGCCCCCATTGTGTCACCGACCACCTCCGTGCCCCCCCCAGACCCGACCTGGGCCAGCCTGAACCTGGGCGCCCTGATCTGCATCGAGTGCTCGGGGATCCACCGCAACCTGGGCACGCACCTCTCCCGCGTGCGCTCGCTGGACCTGGACGATTGGCCGCGGGAGCTGACCCTGGTGCTGACCTCCATCGGCAACGCCACCGCCAACAGCATCTGGGAGAAGAGCCCGCAGGGCCGCAGCAAACCCACCCCCGAGTCCTCCCGGTGGGTGCTGCCCCCCCCCCCGACCCCCCGGGACCGGGCCCCGGGCCCCCCCCTCCGCAGCCCGTGACGCGCTGTGCCCGCAGGGAGGAGCGGGAGGCCTGGATCCGGGCTAAGTACGAGCAGAAGCTGTTCCTGGCGCCGCTGCCGGAGGCCGAGGGGCCGCTGGGGGAGCAGCTCCTCCGCGCCGTGCAGGACAAGGACCTGGAGCTGGTGCTGCTGCTCCTGGCCCACAGCAAGAAGGAGCAGCTCAACGTCGGCACCGGGGATGGGGACGGGCGCCCCGCGCTGCACGTGGCCTGTGACATGGGGCTGGTGGTCATCACCCAGCTGCTGCTGTGGGTACGTGCGGGCACGGGGGTGGGCTGGTGGTGGGGTATGGGGGGTGGCCATGGGGACCGTGACATAGCCATGGGCATGGGGTGGCCAAGGGCGGTGTGGTGTGGTCATGGGGTGGCCATGGGGGATGTGGTGTGGTCGTGGGGTCACGGAGTGGCCATGTAGGACATGATGTGGCCATGGGGGACAAGGCATGGCCACAGGCACCACAGCTCAGCCACAGAACCCCCCCATGCTGCAAACCCCTCGGGATAACCACAGCCCCAGAGACCCATCCCCACATCCCACATCCTCACGTCCCCCATCCCTGTGTCCCCCATCCCCACATCCCCCATCCCAATCCCCTCATCCCCATCCCCGCATCCCCATCCCCGCATCCCCATTCCCGCATCCCCATCCCCGCGTCCCCATCCCCGCATGCCCATCCCCGCATCCCCATCCCCTCGTCCCCATCCCCGCATCCCCATCCCCTCGTCCCCATCCCCTCGTCCCCATCCCCTCGTCCCCATCCCCGCATCCCCATCCCCGCATCCCCATCCCCGCATCCCCATCCCCTCATCCCCATCCCCGCATCCCCATCCCCGCATCCCCATCCCCTCGTCCCCATCCCCTCATCCCCATCCCCGCATCCCCATCCCCGCATCCCCATCCCCTCATCCCCATCCCCTCATCCCCATCCCCGCATCCCCATCCCCGCATCCCCATCCCCTCATCCCCATCCCCTCATCCCCATCCCCTCATCCCCATCCCCGCATCCCCATCCCCGCATCCCCATCCCCGCATCCCCATCCCCGCATCCCCATCCCCTCATCCCCATCCCCTCATCCCCATCCCCGCATCCCCATCCCCTCATCCCCATCCCCGCATCCCCATCCCCGCATCCCCATCCCCTCATCCCCATCCCCTCATCCCCATCCCCGCATCCCCATCCCCTCATCCCCATCCCCGCATCCCCAACCCCTCCCGCTGAGCGCGGCGCTGACGCCCGTGTCCCCGCAGCACGGAGCGGACGCGCGGGCGCGGGACGGCCGCGGGCACACGGCGCTGTTCTACGCGCGCCGCGCCGGCAGCCGGGAGTGCGCGGACATCCTGGTGCAGCACGGCTGCCCCGGCGACGGGCCCGGCGACAGCGCCGGCAGCACCGACAGCGCCAGCGGCACCGGCCGCAGGAGCAGCTGCGGGCCCTGCGAGCCGCACACGGCGCTGGTGTAGCCACGGCCCCCCCCGGCCTGCGGGGGACGCCACCAGCCCCCGGTGCCACCGGCCCCGGTTCGGCGCCCTGGGGCTCCGTTTGTTACACGGCTCCTGCCGGGAGCAACCCGGGTCTCCCGGTCCTGTCCCTCTGCCCGTGCCAGGTCCCAGCGCCCAGCGCTGGTGGCACCGCGCTCACCTCCCGGTGCCCCGGTGTGGGGCACCCATGGGGACAGCGCTGGCCGTGTCACCGCGATCCTCCTGTCACCCTCCTGCCTATGGCTCCCTACGGACGTGGGTCCCGTCCCCCCCATCCCTCCTCTCCCCATGGGTCCCCTACCCCAAGTCCCCTCCCCTGGCACCGGCACCGTGACAGGAGCAGCCCCGACCCCCTTTTCTACAGCCCCTTTTGTACAACCCCCCCCCAAACTGTGCCCTGAGACCCCCCCGAACCCGTGCCCCCCCCCAGCCCCCCTTTTGTCACCGTCCCCTTGGGATCCTCTTTAATTTATTGCTTCGTTTCACCGTTGGGTGGTGCCAGGGGCACCCATGGGCCTGGGGGGGGCACCCATGGGCCTGGGGGGGCACCCATGGGCCTGGAGGGGGCCCACGTCATGGCCCGCACCCCTGGCACCCTCCCACGAATGTAGGGGTGCCCCTCGCTGTGACGCCCCAGCAGCGCCGGTGGGGCTGAGCCAGGGCCCCAGGGCTTGGGGGGACCAGGGAGGTCATGGTCTGTCGTGGCGTGCCATAGCGTGCCATAGCGTGCCATAGCGTGCCATAGCGTGCCATGGCGTGCCATAGCGTGCCATAGCGTGCCATGGCGTGTCCAGCGTTGTCGGGTTGTAACTGTAAGTACGTAACAATGTTGGATTTGGCGCTGTGAGCGCGGCTCCTGCGACGGCGCCGCAGGGGGGTCGGGATGGGGAGGGGGGGCCCCGCAATGGGGCTGGGGTTGGGCTGGGCCTTGGGGCTCTGCCGTGGCTGCGGGCTGGAGAGCACCAGGGTCCTGGTGCTGGGGGTACGGGGGGGCTGGAACCGGTACCGGAAGGGGTTCGGGGAGGGTCAGGGCCGGTACCGGTGCCGGGAGCGGGCAGGGGAGTGGAGTCACGGGGGTCAGGGGGGATTGGGGAGGGTCAGGCAGGTACCGGTGAAGGAAGGGGTGCGGGGGGGCCAATGGGGGTCAGGGGCGTCAGGCCGGTACCGGAGGGGGTCGGGGGGGGTCAGACCGGTACCGGAGGGGGTCGGGGGGGTCAGGCCGGTACCGGACGGGGTCAGGAGGGGTCAGGCCGGTACCGGAGGGGGTCAGGGGGGTCAGGCCGGTACCGGAGGGGGTCGGGGGGGTCAGGCCGGTACCGGAGGGGGTCGGGGGGGGTCAGGCCGGTACCGGAGGGGGTCGGGGGGATCAGGCCGGTACCGGAGGGGGTCAGGGGGGTCAGGCCGGTACCGGAGGGGGTCGGGGGGGTCAGGCCGGTACCGGTGCCGGTATCCGTAGGGCCGCAGCCGGTGGGTCAGGAACTCCAACGCGTGCATCTGGACCCCGTCCACGTAGTGGAACGAGACCGAGAGGTCGGAGCAGCACGCGGCGGCCTGCAGGGGGCGCCAGAGGGGGCGTGGCCTGAGGGGGCGGGGCATGCATGCTAATAGGGCGGGTGGGCGTCGTTTGTATGTAAATGAGGAGGGCGGAGCTTCGGCGAGGTGAGAATTAGAGAGGCGTGTCCTCTATGCAAATAGAGTGGGAGGGGCTTTTGGCCGGGGCGCGTCTCCATTGGATGGGTGGGTCCCGGTGCGTACCCTTGGGGCGGGGCCTTTAGGAATGGGCGGGGCCAGCGCTGCCTGCCGGCGCCACATGGCCACGTGACACGGGTGGGCCCGCGGAGTGCAGGAGGGACCTGGGGGTGCAGAGGGGACCTGGGGGGTGCAGAAGGGATCTGGGGGTGCAGAGGGGACTTGGGGGTGCAGAAGGGATCTGGGGGGTGCAGAGGGGACTTGAGGGGTGCAGAAGGGATCTGGGGGGTGCAGAGGGGACCTGGGGGTGCAGAAGGGATCTGGGGGGTGCAGAAGGGATCTGGGGGTGCAGAGGGGACTTGGGGGTGCAGAGGGGACTTGAGGGGTGCAGAGGGGACCTGGGGGGTGCAGAGGGGACCTGGGGGTGCAGAGGGGACTTGGGGGGTGCAGAGGGGACCTGGGGGGTGCAGAAGGGATCTGGGGGTGCAGAGGGGACCTGGGGGGTGCAGAAGGAATCTGGGGGGTGCAGGAGGGACCTGGGGATGCAGAGGGGACCTGGGGGGTGCAGAAGGGATCTGGGGGTGCAGAGGGGACTTGAGGGGTGCAGAAGGGATCTCGGGGGTGCAGAGGGGACCTGGGGGTGCAGAAGGGATCTGGGGGGTGCAGAAGGGATCTGGGGGTGCAGAGGGGACTTGGGGGTGCAGAGGGGACTTGAGGGGTGCAGAGGGGACCTGGGGGGTGCAGAGGGGACCTGGGGGTGCAGAGGGGACTTGGGGGGTGCAGAGGGGATCTGGGGGTGCAGAGGGGACCTGGGGGGTGCAGAAGGGATCTGGGGGTGCAGAGGGGACTTGAGGGGTGCAGAAGGGATCTCGGGGGTGCAGAGGGGACCTGGGGGTGCAGAAGGGATCTGGGGGGTGCAGAAGGGATCTGGGGGTGCAGAGGGGACTTGGGGGTGCAGAGGGGACCTGGGGGTGCAGAGGGGACTTGAGGGGTGCAGAGGGGACCTGGGGGGTGCAGAGGGGACCTGGGGGTGCAGAGGGGACTTGGGGGTGCAGAGGGGACTTGGGGGTGCAGAGGGGATCTGGGGGTGCAGAGGGGACCTGGGGGTGCAGAGGGGACCTGGGGGGTGCAGAAGGGATCTGGGGGTGCAGAGGGGACCTGGGGGTGCAGAGGGGATCTGGGGGGTGCAGAAGGGATCTGGGGGTGCAGAGGGGACTTGGGGGTGCAGAGGGGACCTGGGGGTGCAGAGGGGATCTGGGGGTGCAGAGGGGATCTGGGGGGTGCAGAGGGGATCTGGGGGTGCAGAGGGGACCTGGGGGTGCAGAGGGGATCTGGGGGTGCAGAGGGGATCTGGGGGGTGCAGAGGGGATCTGGGGGTGCAGAGGGGACTTGGGGGGTGCAGAGGGGACTTGGGGGGTGCAGAGGGGACCTGGGGGTGCAGAGGGGGCTGGGGGGTGCAGAGGGGATCTGGGGGTGCAGAGGGGATCTGGGGGGTGCAGAGGGGATCTGGGGGTGCAGAGGGGGCTGGGGGTGCAGAAGGGATCTGGGGGTGCAGAGGGGGCTGGGGGGTGCAGAGGGGATCTGGGGGTGCAGAGGGGACTTGGGGTGCAGAGGGGGCTGGGGGGTGCAGAAGGGATCTGGGGGTGCAGAGGGGACCTGGGGGTGCAGAGGGGGCTGGGGGTGCAGAGGGGATCTGGGGGTGCAGAGGGGACCTGGGGGTGCAGAGGGGGCTGGGGGTGCAGAGGGGACCTGGGGGGTGCAGAGGGGATCTGGGGGTGCAGAGGGGACTTGGGAGGTGCAGAGGGGATCTGGGGGTGCAGAGGGGACTTGGGGGGTGCAGAGGGGACCTGGGGGTGCAGAGGGGATCTGGGGGTGCAGAGGGGACCTGGGGGTGCAGAGGGGATCTGGGGGTGCAGAGGGGACCTGGGGGTGCAGAGGGGGCTGGGGGGTGCAGAGGGGGCTGGGGGTGCAGAGGGGACCTGGGGGTGCAGAGGGGGCTGGGGGGTGCAGAGGGGGCTGGGGGTGCAGAGGGGACCTGGGGGTGCAGAGGGGACCTGGGGGTGCAGAGGGGGCTGGGGGGTGCAGAGGGGACCTGGGGGTGCAGAGGGGGCTGGGGGGTCTCTGCGCCCCCGCCCCCGCTCCCGTGGGATGGGTTTGGTTGCTGGCTCGCTGCTCACCCACTGCACGGGGTAGTAGGAGTAGCGCGGGTAGAAGCGGTCGCGGGGCAGCGGCTGGGTGAGGTGCTGCTCCGGCGGGAAGGGGTGGAACGTTTCCCGGCCCTGCGAGTCCCGCGAGTCCCCCGCGGGCACCCCGAGCTTCTCGAGGCACTGCCCCAGCGCCACGTCCTCCACGGGGCTGCTGTGGGTGCAGGTCCCGGCGGCGAAGGCGGCCACGAGGAGCCGCAGGGCCGCTTTGCTGAGCACGTACCCGGCCCCCCCGCTCATGTAGCCCTGGCGCACGAAGGGCTTGAAGCGCTTCCCCAGGTAGACGGGGGCCTCCGGGGAGCGCCCGGCCAGGAGCCAGCGCAGGTTGGGCACCACCACGAAGGTGTCATCGTCGGCCTTGAGGAACCACTCGGCCTGGTGCAGGTGATGCTCGTGCACGTACTGGAAGGCGCGGATGGTTTTCCAGTAGAGCTGGTGCCGGCCTTCCCCCACGGGCAGCCCCACGGCCGGGAGGCTGGGCTCGGGCGCGGAGCTCATGAACAGCACCACGTTGCAGGGCCCAGGTGGCCCGCACGTGCCGGGCTCTGGTCTCCAGGGTGCCGGGGCTGGTCATGACCCAGCACAGGACACGCACGCGGTCGCGCAGCGCCTGCGCCAGGCTCCTGTTCACTGCGGGGCACAGGGAGCCGCGCTGCACCCATGGACCCCGCCACCGGACACTGCCCCAGCTCCGGGCTCCCACCACATCCAGGGCATCCCAAATGAGCGCAGCTCCGAGCTCCCAGCGCCGGCCCAGAGAAACAAGAGCCGGGTTGGGAGGGACCTGAAAGCTCCAATCCAGCTCCAGGGACCCCTTCCACTGGAGCAGCTTGCTCCAAGCCCCTGTGTCCAGCCTGGCCTTGAACACTGCCAGGGATGGGGCAGCCACAGCTTCTCTGGGCACCCTGGGCCAGCGCCTCAGCACCCTCACAGGGAGGAGCCTCAGGGCCCAGCTCGGTCTCCCCCCGGGCAGGTTAAAGCCGCTCCCTCGCCGCTCGGTGCCACCTCCCCGCTGCCCCACGGGGACGTCACCGCCACCGCCCCGGCCGCGCCCGTCCCTGCTTCCGGGACCTCGCCCTCCCGCTCCCCCCCCCCCTCGGCTCTCACCTGTGGGCGCGGGGAGGCTGCGCAGGGGGGGCTCCCCTGTGCTCCGGGGGGCCCTGCCGCCCCCCGAGGCCCCGCAGGACGCTGCCCCCCAGCGCCAGCCCCACGGCGAAGCCCAGCAGGAACCAGGGGCCCCGCACGGCCCCGCAGCGGCGCCTCGGGGGCTGCAGGGGACAGGGCAGGGATGGACCCCCCCGAGCACCCACAGACCCCCCCCGCCACCTGCGGAGACCCCCGAATCCCCCCCAATCCCTCCCTCCCCCCTTGCTCCCTTCCCTGCTCCCGACCCGGTCCCCCCAGCCCCGTGGGGTTCCAGCCCCATTGACCCCCCCCAGCCCCATTGTGTGTCCCCAAACCCCCCCCCCGTCACAGCCTCATCGGGGGGCGTCCCCGCAGCCGCAATGGGGTCCCCCCGGTACCTGCCCGGTGCTGGCCATGGCCCTGCCCGCGGCTCCGCGCGGCTCGGACGCGCCCCAACAAGGAACCGGATCAAAGGCCCCAAACGGGGGGGGGGGGGAAGAGGTGAGAGCGGGGGGGGCCAGTGCCAGGGCAGCACCCAGGGACCCATCCCCACCCCCGCGGGTCCC